>NC_134490.1:55193862-55226362 GCF_040206685.1 Ascaphus truei | reverse complement strand
CCAGCAGTGTCTGCATGTGTCTTTGTATGTCTATGTTTATATCTTCATACAATTGCCTACGTCTCTCAATATTACACTTAGATTGCAAGCTCACCTGGCAGGAACATCTCTACAGCGTGTTTCTGTTCATGCTAGGATGCTGCATATATATATATATATTTATATATAGCCCCTTCTATGTGCTGCTGTCATACCAATAATAACACTAAATATATGTGTATTTGTGATAGATTCTTTTGTTGGATCAACAGAATGAGGGTTATGAAGGTTAGATCTATGTACATTCCACGAGTACTTACCCCCATATCCCAGATTCAAAGGAATCAGCAGTTCTGATCTCTTCGGCCCCTGATCAATTACCCCAGTCTCTTTCTTATCTTTCTCTGTCCCTGATGGCAGCTTCTCTCCTGACTCTTCTTTCTCAGTTTCACGTTTTACTGTCTCTATTCTCTCTCTCAATCCTACTTCTCTCCAGTCTCTTCCTCTCTCCAAGACTTGTTTATCTCAGTTCTCTGCTCTCTCACAACCAGTTATATTTTCCAGTCTCTGCTCTGCTTCTCCTTCCCAGCCCCGCTTCTCCCTCCTGTCTCTGCCCTGCTTCTCTCTCCTGCCTCTGCTCTGCTTCTCTCTCCTACTTCTGCTCTGCTTCTCTCCCCTGTCTCTGCCCTGTTTCTCCCTCCTATCTCTGCTCTGCTTCTCTCTCCTGCCTCTGCTCTGCTTCTCTCTCCTGCCTCTGCTCTGCTTCTCTCTCCTACCTCTGCCCTGCTTCTCTCTCCTGCCTCTGCCCTGCTTCTCTCTCCGGGTTGTGCCCTGCTTCCCTCCCCTGTCTCTGCTCTCTGGGTGCTGATCCTCTCTCCTGAGCAGGTCACATGCAGCAAGTTTCTATAAATGGGATTTGAAACTCCTGTGAAGTGTGAGGAATCTGACTCCGGAGCTACATAACGGGCCTGGAAATGTTCTTGCGACATGTAACCAGGGGGGGAAAACACGGGCAGGAAAACAGAACCAGTCAGAAGGACAAAGCAGGGAGCATGGAACGAGATCACCAGCAGAGAGGAGGGACAGGTGACAGGGAAAGAGTAATACACAGTGACACTATGCTCCAGGTGTACCTGCGATGGGCGGGGCACCTTTTTGATGGCAGGCCCCTCTGGCATAGAAAGGGTTAGTAATAAATGGTTGTGTCTCACACTGTAAAGCCAGCGGCTTCATGACACTGTCACTGACCTAACCTTAAGATGAACGGGGCAAAAATATTCTCCAGCCTTATTGAGTAAGGGCCTATGAGAGGCCGAAAGAGCAGCTGGGCCACAGTGTCACTGGACTGTCTGCCTTTCCCCCTCCATCCCTCCCCCCTCTCTCTATCACCCCCCCTTCCCCCCCGTCAATCTCTCTCTCTAATCCTCTCCCTCCCTCTCCCCTCCTATCCCCTTTATCTACCCCCCCTCCCCCTCTCGCCCCCCCCCCCCTCTCCCCCCCTCCATTTCTCTCTCTCAGCCCCTACATTTCTCTCTCTCCCCACCCCCTCCTCTCCCCCTCTTTTTTTCTGGACTGCAGAACATGAACTGACTTACTGTATGTGTGTTATTAAGTATTATATATTAATTTAAGACATTTTACACCAAAGTTGAACTCATGATGTACATTGTACAAATAATTTGGTCCCTGTGACAGAGTGCTGTCCCTGACTAATGGCTTTACTGGAAATGCCTATCTATAGCTACTGAGTGCAGTGGGGAACTGGTTAATCTGAAGCCTGGGGCAATTAACCAGTTTCCACCTGGCTCATTAGTTCAGTGCAGTAGTGACTGCAGAGACTCTCTGATCCCGGAAGCTGAGTGCACCTGGACCGCACAAGAGGGACCACGCTGCTTTCTCTGATCCAGGAAGGGACCGTGCAGGAGAGATCACCCTGCAGCTTGAAACTTCACAACCCCTGCTCCAACCAGGAAGTAGGTGGGTGGGGGGGTGGAGGGGCGAAGGTAAATCTACCTCAGACTGAACTTGTGGTTTATTGTTGGTAAGGGGCTTAGCCCCCCAATCCCATAGCTAGTGACTGAGTTCTGTGTAGTCAGCGCTCCATGCGGAGCTAGGTGTGTTTGTTTTGGTTCACTCCTTATATGCTGAACAGAAGCAGTATTTTATGTTAAAGCTTTAGGCCGAAATAAAGCCTACATTTATTTTCCAAAAGCAGTCTCCTGTTTTAAACCTCTGCACACATCTCCTACAGTCCCCTAAAGAAATACCAATACACCACAAAACAGTACATAGAAACTATCATTCCCACTATTACTAATAATAATATCAATTAATATTCGCAATTAATATCATCATTATTAATATTAATAATGATCGCAATTATTATCATTAATAGTGCTCCATAGTAACATATCATTTTAATAATAAAACATGTGAAGGTAAAAAAAGTATTACACTCACAAACATGCGATCTTTAATTGCATAATAAAATCCAAAGATCTGCTGCAATCAGCTGCGCGTGTAGTTTCTAAAGGACAACGTTCTGAATTTAGATCCAATTTGTATGGAAGCCAATGTTTCAAAAACCGCACAGTCTGGTTTTTCCTCTGTAGTTAACGAAACTCTGCGTTTCAAATTCAAGAGAACTTCGCTTGGATCCTGGATCCGTGTTCATGTGATGACATTTCGATCCAACGCATTTCGTCATACAACTGACTTCATTGGGGGAGTGGGTTATGCAGGCGATGCATCTCTAATTACTATTAAAGGACTAGAATGCCCTAAATGCCCAAAGGGTCCTCCTGCAGTATACAATATTGAAATTCTACAACGTGTACAACTCACTTTACATAAAATAGAAATTTGACAATTATATATCCACATTGATCAAATATCAATGAATGAATTTTAAGATCAGTAACTTTTAAAATCCAGATTTTTTACCGGAAAGAGGCTCGGTGAGACTGACCGCAAGGAATTCCCACTCGGGCTTTGGCAAAAAAAAATGCCCAAAAACATACATTTTAATCTTAGCTTACTCTTCATCACCATCTGGGACCATTAGGGTGAACCCACCCAAGAGATACTTTTATACCTGGGGTACCTCCCACCCCATCCCAGGGTCCACAGGCTCTCACTGGGAGACTTAATTCACAAATGTAATCTTATTCCCTGGGGGTTTCTGGCAGCAGTAGGATGTCTGCTAACTCAGAGGGTCTCAGGGCTTCCAGAACTCACTGAGTATAGTTAAGCAATCACAGTGCATATAAGTAACAATCCTAGCATAAACTCACTAGGACGTAGTGTTGACACCAACCAGGCTATAAGGAGACCCACACAAGAGCACTGTTCCTACACAGGATACACTCCCATCCAGTCCTGGAAATCCCAGCCTCACCCAAGGAGTCAATCCCACTTCAAGGACCAGCGTTTCTGTCTATACTGTCACCTAGGGATTACTGGGGATAATGGGCCCCAAGCCAAATGCCAGGGTCACAGAATTTCCAGTGAGCACCCTAACCAAACAACATAACATACAGTATGACAAGTTACCGAAAACCACATGAGCTAACAGTCAGTCACGACAATTGAGCTATTTAACAAGGGGTTTAATATAGAAATTTACAGTTAACAAAAAGATTACATACAGATCTGCAACAGCAAATAAAAGGGGAGGGTAGCAGAAAAGTTATTGTAACTTACAAAGTTCAGTTACAGTCCGTGGGTGTGGAAGGTATCCTTGGGCTGGCGTCGAGGCAATGGGAGTTGCTGCATGGACCAACGTGTTCCAAGGGAGACACAAAGCATCAAAATGGCTTTCCCAGTGCATGCCCCTTTAAGGGATTCTTGCCCCATTAAAGTCTATAAGCCAAAGCTGCACCAATCAGGGAGCTTGCCAGTAGAAGAGAGGTCTATCAGAGAAGTCCATGTCAGGGTGATGTCATAGCTCTGCCCCATGCCAATCAAACTCCAAAGTGTGGGGCTTACAACTAGCCACTAACCTGACCTGATTTAAAAACAAAGAACCCTCTCCCTGGCGTGAAAACCTGTGCCGGAACAGAGAGAGGTGATGGGGGACTCCCAGACACAGCAACACCAATGCGAGACAAAGGAGTCACCACGTGGAGTCTCTACCTTTCCACGCTGGATCGTTGGTATGGCCGTCCCTTGCCCCCTCCATCCCGCTGCTGGAGTGGGGTAGCATGGCAGCCAGGGAGCAAAGGAGGCAATTAGCGGCTGGTGAGGACACTGCTGGAGGGTTGCGGGGGACCTCGGGTGCTAACCTCGTGTGGCCTGGTTTGATCATCACTGCGTGCCATTCCCCCTCCTCTCTGTATGCCGAGTGGACCTGGAGGGAGCAGGCGGAGACTGGACGTCGGCGGTGATTCAGAGTGGAGAAGAGTAGGTAAGGGGAACGGAGACGGGGAGAGGCACTGGGAAACCCCCCTTCGTCACAGTCTGGTTTGGACAGGCACAGTTATTATCAGGGATTCATTTGAGTTGGACACTTCCCAGCTTGGACGTGCTCCAAAATGCTGCACATTTAGAGTATACTGTCATGGGTTGATTGCTGGAGTGGATCCCAGTGGCAGGAACAGCAAGGAGCATGGTCGGGGTCACAAGCAGGGGTCGGAGGCAGGCGGCAGATTGCATGGTCGGAGTCACAAGCAGATGTCGGAGGCAGGCGGCAGATAGCGTGGTCGGGGTCACAAGCAGAGGTCGGAGGCAAGCGGCAGATAGCGTGGTCGGGGTCACAAGCAGAGGTCAGCAACGAGGAGACTGGAACAGGATAATAGCAATAGCAACAGCAGTAAACACAAGAACCTAGCAGGAGCTGAGGAACCAGTATAAACAGGCACTGACAGACAGGAAGGGGAAGTTTATATAGGCAGGATGAGAGTAGAGCACAGGTGCAAAGGTGTCAAGTTGCAGGGTCTGGAATGTTCCTTGAGAGAGCTAGCAGAGTAGCAGCAATCCCGGTGGACAAATATGGGTACTGTAGGCTTAGAACATGACATTACTAGAGCGTTCTCCGGATGATCCTTTCTAGACTTGTCTGGCTATCTCCGGTGGAAAGCTCTGACTAGTCGTGGGGCATGTACAAAATCTTTGGGTTCCCAGGACCTCTCCTCTGGGACAAAGCCCCCCCAGTGGACCAGGTACTGTAGTCTCCCTCGGTGTAACCTGGAGTCCAAAATTCTCTCCACAGTGAATTTTTCTTTGTTATACACCAAGACAGGATCAGGGGGAGGAAGACTTCGTCCAGGAAATGGATTCTCTCAAAATGGTTTCAACAGAGAGATGTGAAAAATCGGGTGTATTTTAATAGCCTCTGGGAGTTTATCAATGCAGAAATGCGGAATGGCCCAATGTATTTTTGTCCCAATTTAATGGTTGGAACTTTCAATCGTAAATTTCTCATTTAAAGCCAGACCTTATCCCCAACGTGAAACTCTGGGGAGCTTTCCACGGTGTTGGTTTGCTGCTCGTGAGGCTCAAGTACGGTACAAAAGAAGTGTCTCTTTGAGGGTCTCCTGGACGCCTCGCAGAATCTCAAGAATCTCAATAACTGCCGGAATTGGACCCGAAGATGGAATACGAGGAATAAAGGTAGGATGAAATCCAAAGTTTCAGAAGAATGGACTCTTTTGTGTCGATGAATGGTGTGAGATGTTGTCCGAAAATTCAGTTAGAGTTAGAAAGTCAATCCAGTCATCCTGGAGGTGGCAAACAAAACACCGTAAGTATTGTTCCAAAGTCTGGTTTGGCTTTTCGGTCTGGCCATTCGATTGTGGATGATAGTCAGATGATAAATTTAACCGGATTCCTAGAGAGGAACAGAAAGTTCTCCAAAATCTTGAAGAGAATTGCACCCCTCTATCAGATATGATTTCATCTGGAGCCCCGTGAAGCCGGGATACCTCTTTCAAGATCAACTTGACTGTCTGGTCTGCTGAAGGGAGATTCTGTGCAGCAATGAAGTGAGACATCTTTGTAAGTCGATCCACTACTACAAGAATGGTATTATGTCCACTTGATCTGGGTAGGTCAACAATAAAATCCATTGATATGGACCCCCAAGGATGAGTAGGAATTGGAAGAGGCTGTAGCAAACCCACAGGTGATGCTCGAGGAGTCTTGGTGCTAGCACAGGTCTCACAGGAGAGGACATAGTCTTTAACATCTTGGGATATTTTAGGCCACCAAAAAGAGCAGTTCCTGTGTCTTGAGGACACCTGGATGACCGGTGGGTCGGGAGTCATTCATTAATTAGAGCACTTCTAATCTTACCTCATTAGGGACAAACAGACGGTCCTTACAGTTCCACAAACCATCACTTAGAAATAGTTCAGCTTCTGGTGGAGTTTTATTAAGAAAAGGGTCATTTGATTAGGCTCCCTTAATTCATGCGAGGAGATCTGCGGAAAACGTAACACCCAACAAAAATCTTATTTGGTAGAATAGTTCCTTCTTGCGCTTTATCTGAATACGGATTAGGAAATAACCGTGACATGGCGTCAGCCTTCCCATTCTTGGAGCCGGGCGGTATGAGATGTGGAACTGAAATCTTGCGAAGAATAGAGCCCACCTAGCTTGTCGCGCAGACAGCCTCTTTGTGGATTGAATGAATTCTAAGTCCCTGGGATCTGTAAAGACGGTAACTGGGTGATTGGCTCCTTCAAGTAAATGCCTCCACTCTGAGAATGCAGCTTTGATCGCCAAAAGTGCCTTGTTTCTGATGTGTTTTCTTTCCGCTGTTGACATTTGGTATGAATAGAAAGCGCAAGGATGAAGGAGCATCTTGGGTCCGATTCTTTGTGAAAGGATGGCACCAACAGCGGAGTCGGATGTGTCCACTTCCATGACAAATGGTAGTTCCGGATTTGGATGAATGAGGATAGGGACAGATGTGAAAAGTGACTTCAACTGTTCAAATGTCACATCCACTACAGGAGACCATTTGAAGGGGAGTTTTTTCTGTGTGACTCGGGTGATTGGGGAAATAATGCCAGAGACATTTTTAATAAAATGTCTATAGAAATTAGCAAAGCCCATGAATCTCTGAATGTCCTTCGCCTTTTGTGGAGTTGGCCATTCCACCATGACTTGAATTTTGCCTGGGTCCATACTCAAACCCTCAGGGGAGATGACGTAACTGAGAAATTGCATGCTGGTCTTTTCAAATTCGCATTTTTCTAATTTGATGTATAATTTATGGTTTCGTTGACGCTCTAGGACGATCCGGACATGTTTCTGGTGATCCGGGATTTTATTTGAGAAGACTAGGATATCATCCAGGTATGCCACTACGAACTGGTCCAGTAACTCTCGGAGAACATCATTGGTTAAATGCTGGAAAGTAGCAGGAGCATTACAGAGTCCAAAAGGCATCACTATGTATTCATTGTGCCCATCATCGGTCCAGAAGGCTGTCTTCCACTCGTCACCCTGTCGGATGCGGACAAAATTATACGCCCCATGGAGATCTAATTTGGTAAAGATCTTGGCTGACCGAATTTGTTCCAAAAGTCCGGGAATCAGAGGAACGGAAACCTGTTCTTCGCTGTGATCTTATTTAGTTCCCGATAGTCAATGCAGGGACTGAGAGAACCGTCTTTCTTTCCCACGAATGAGAGCGGCGCCTGCTGGCAAGTGGAGGGCCGAATGAAACTCCCAACAGATTCTCCTGTAGGTAGTCGTTGAGGACCTTTAATTCTGGTTCTGAGAGGGAATAGATTCTTCCAAAAGGAATGGCAGCACCCGGTAATAATTCAATGGGGCAGTCATAAGAACGATGTGGGGGAAGCGTATCTACGTTCTTCTTGTCACACACATCCAAAAACTCAGAGTATGGAGTTGGCAGTAGATTTTCTTGGGACGAGGAAATCTTATATATTCCCACACACTCTGGTATAGGAGTTTTAGGTAGGCAGGCTAGCTGGCAGTACTCAAAGGGAAACGTGAGTGTCTTGGTCTTCCAGTCAATTAGTGGATTGTGGATCATGAGCCATGGAATTCCTAGAATCACTGGAAACAAAGGCGAAGAAATGAGACTAAATGAAATCTTCTCCTGGTGAATGGCCTCCATGATTAGTGTTAAGTTACTTGTTTCAAGGGTAACAGGTTCAGAACTCAAGGGAGTACCGTCAACGACTTCCATCCTTTCTGGCGATTCCTTGGGTATAAAGGATGGTTCTTGGCGAATTGTATGTCCATAAAATTCCCTGCCGACCTCGAGTCGACCATTACTGTGGTTGAAAATTATGTGTTCCCTCCTCGATTATAATAGGGACCAGGAGGTGTGGATGAAGAGAAGGAGGGTTACCTTTAGTTTGAGAAGCAGAGAAAAGTCTTTGAAATGGCATGCAGCTGATTTCTCCTAGGGCTCTGGAAAGAAGACCGCCTGGACTTATTTGGGCAATCGGCGAGATAGTGTTCCCAATTTCCGCAATACAAACAGAGATCTTCCGTTCGGCATCTATTCCTTTCTCCAGTTGAAATAGGTCCCCACAATGTGTTTACTTGCATCGGTTCTTCCTCGGTCTCCATGGAAAGCCTTGGGGTGCTGACATCTCTGACCCCGGAGTTGTTTGGTACGAACCCCTGTCTCTCCCGTCGTCTTTCTGTAAACCTTCGATCGATTTGAGTGCATAAATAGACAAATTCCTCAAACCCCTCTGGAAGTCCTGAACCCACCCTGGCCAGTTCGTCTTTAAATTGCTTAGAGAGGCCCTGCCGAAAATGATATCTCTGGGTGGCCTCATTCCACTCAGTATCGGTAACCCATCTGCGGAACTCAGAGGCATACTGTCACGATGTGCTCACCACAAACAAGGCGTGACTGCTGGGCCGAAGTGGGGATGGATATAAACACCACCCACAGCTGCGTGGGCGCATCTGGAGTGTAGGTTGGTCAAGGTAGCTGGGTCTGGGTTGGAGAGGTACGCATATTCGATATAACCGGGGTCAGGAGTACAGAAGAGCGGAGTCCAAAACAAGCCGGGTCAATAACAGAGAGCTGCAAACAAGAGGACAAGACAAGACTGCAAGGCTAGGAAGCAATGAACACAACGGAACATTGAATTATGCTCAGCCAATTTGCCAGTGGGGCAGCTGAGCATAAGTAGGAGAGATCAACCAATGAGAAACCTGTAGCGTGGAGGTGCGTCAACAGTGAGGATTGTGGTTGGTAAATCCGGAGCAGGAATTAGGTGAGATGAGGATTCCTGACGAGGTTTGAGGAGAGACCTGTGTGTGCCGAACGCGTGCTGCGCGCCCCCGACATTGGCGTGAGAACGCGAGCTGGAGGAGGAGGGGGCATTAAGCCCGGAGTGTGGTGCCCGCACGCGAGGAGTTTGCCGGGTGGTCCTAGCAGGAGAGATGGAACCAGTAGCGGCAGAAGCGGAGGAGGTGGGAGCCTCGGCAGTGAGTGGGGGTGAGTGAGGAGCACGCTGAAGACGGCGTGACTCCCCGATCCTTACATGTACTTACCTGTTGAACGTCTTCCTTGACGAAGATTGTTCAGAGTTGCCTCAGCGGTTAAACCACGGTTTGGGTCATCAAAAATCAAACTCATGGCTTCGGTATATCCCTCCAGATCCCTTAGTAGTGGGCTATCCTGTTCTAACATAGGGGAGACCCAAGCAAGAGCCACATTCTTGAGCAGAGTTATGATCAGTCCAACCTACGCTACGTCTCTATTATAGATGGAGGCTGCAGTTTAAACACAAGTCTGCATTGATTAAGGAAATCCCGGAATAATTGTTTATTCCCCCCAAAAAATTCTGGAAGTGGTACACGGGGCACGGTTTGCACAGGCACAGTGTTTTGAACAGATGCGGCGATTAAAGCTCCACGTTGTTCCCGGTTTTCAGCTCCTGCGGCGGCGGCTCGTTCGGCAGAGCTGACGGCAATTTCTTCCAAGCGGGCGTGTAACAGGGGACTTATCCCTGTTCACAAATGTGCCTCTAATCCAGCAGTGTGGCGGTTAA
Organism: Ascaphus truei; assembly: GCF_040206685.1. Classification (NCBI taxonomy): domain Eukaryota; kingdom Metazoa; phylum Chordata; class Amphibia; order Anura; family Ascaphidae; genus Ascaphus; species Ascaphus truei. The sequence continues at coordinate 55,216,391 of NC_134490.1, read as the reverse complement.
CTGCTGGTAGGCAATTAACTAACACAACCTGGCTGATTGCAGGTGGTAGAAAAAGCCTGCCTTTGAGACAGGAAGAGAGACTCCTTAGCTCACGTGTGAGCTGAACAAGGAAACAGAGCAGAGGTTCTTGAGTCTCCCAGGAGAGACTGACCAAGAGAACACAGATCTCTGGAGCTGACAAATAAGACTTCTAAACCTGGATGCTGATAATCCGGAGAAAAGGCAGCAACCCTGGAAACAGATAAGACTTTATTTTCCATTGACTGTTGTCTGATATATAAATAAAACTTGCTCCACTTTGGCATATATGTATCCTTCTATTCCAGCCCCTTTTAACTGGGTGGCTACCCAGGCTATTCATCAGCCCAAGTCATATAGATATATATATCTATATGACTTGGGCTGATGAATAGCCTGGGTAGCCACCCAGTTAAAAGGGGCTGGAATAGAAGGATACATATATGCCAAAGTGGAGCAAGTTTTATTGGGCTCACTATTTCTCTGATGTTGATTTTTGCTGTGTTTAAAGCGACAGGCACAATAAAGCCTTGTTTTAATTTCACCTTAAAACAGTCTCCATTATGCACCTCTGCACATGTCCGCCTACAGGGCGACACGTTCTTCCCAGTGTGCACCATGTTCTTCCACACGACAAAGACGGTTGAAAACATGTTCTTGGAAGCCAACCATGATACGTTGCAAGTCATTAATCGTCCGAGCGTGGGTCAGGTCTGTTCCGGCGGGATCCATGGTAGGGCCTGTTTATTCTGTCAATTGTTGATCTTCAAAACACAGAAAGATGTTTTACGCTCTCCACAAATAACACAAATAGCATAAAATCCCATGGTGCATAGGGAATAAGGGATACAGGAGCACAAAAATCTAGTCGGGATAGCAATCCAGACTAGAAAAGAAACCCACAATGGGGGCAACAAAAAAAAGGTGGGACAATGTATAATCCCAAAATGATAGCCTAAAGTGCCCAACGACGCAAAACAAAAAAAGATTTATTCAGGAACAATAAAGAATATAACCATAAATGTAGGGTATACATACAAATGTATTTACAATTGGGTGGGGGTGACACAGTGTTTAAAGAGGGTAAATGGGGCTCCTCTAAGGCCCACCATGGTACCCCAAATACGTGGGAGAGCTAATCCCCAAATCTGTATGGTATAGGATATGGAGTATGTCCAAATAACATATACACAGGGTTCCTATGACGGAGCTCTGATGATAAACTGAAAGGATGCTGGTAGGTGATAGCTGTTGTATATATATATATATATATATATATATATATATATATATATATATATATATATATTGTGACAAACGCCCCTCTTTTGTAGCGCTGACGTCTGTCTGGGTTCTTCCCGACACAGTCTACTAGGGTTAATTATACAACAAACAGGATCATGCAAAGTATTATGCTGCTTAACTCAGGCTTCTGCCTGCTTTATTTTCATCCAAGTAAGGTACTGCAGCTTTAACATGTGAAGGTTAGAGGTACTCAGATACTTTCATTCAGCAGTTCACATATTTCAGTGTTACAATATTTCCCACACTGTTATTTCAAGAAATAAAACCAAAATCATATAAGCAAAATCCTATCCCTTTCAGGGATCTAACTACACATCAGAATCAGTCTCTCTAACAGCTGCTGGCCAACTAAACTGGTTCCCCAGCTTAAAACAATGCTCTCTCATTTAGGGTCACAAGATACAGCACAGTCTTTTAGCAACAGCAGTAACCATTTGTTTTGTCTTATCTGTTTGTGGCGTCCGGGCAAATCCTCTGGTACTGTGATACGTGGAGGGACCGTCAACCCCGATACTGGATGCAGGGGAGCAGCGACACCCCCAGCCTCCAGGCTCTAAGGAGAGAGAGTGAAATGCAAACCTCTCTGCTCTAAATACCTGTGCATGTGATTAGAAGAGCAGGTGAGGGAGAACTAGAGCCATTGTAATCTGTGGTCTGGATTTTCCATTGAGTTAATGGGAAGCTGTGGAACGGATCATTTGTAACTATTCCTGCATTTTCTGACCTAAAATGGGGCAGAAAGCTGCCTAACATCTTTGGACTATGTCACATATCCCCCTCCCCAGCTCACACCTACTGGGGTGAGCGGCTATGGACCTCACTGGGGTGAGCGTCCTCCCTGAAATACTTGAGCTAACTCCTCAGTACAACATTAAGTATTCACATGACACGAATATGAACTTCATTATATAATTTACCAACTGAAAGGGCCATCAACCCTGTATATTAATTTGTAGTTTAGCTACATTTTCAAAACAGAGAACCAATATAACACTGTAACCTTGACAAAATGCTTATTTTAGAGGCCTAATATACCTTAACTACAATAGCTTATTTGCATAGTTAAGTGTCCGTGACATAGTCCACATGTGTAATAACAAAAAAAAAATATCGGTCAATTCCCCAAACACATTTTTTTTTTTTTTTTTTTGACTTCCAGTCCATTACATTTCCTGACTTTATTTCATAGGCCGCTGCAAACTGCAAATGACTGGACTGTTTCTTTAGCTTCTGACGGAACTCTGGGGCCGGATAGTCTTTGTCTTTATATTGTGGCCCAGAGTGGCGAGATCCGGAAAAATTCAAGGCCAGCGTTGACCTTCGTCGCTTTTGATTTGCGACCTTTGAACCTTTATGGTACTTCTTACTGCCATGTATTTTCTCACGACCATCACTCTCCGAGATTTGGGATTTTTCCTTTGGGGCAATTATATGGTACTTAGAAGATGAAGCACTGATTACCTGGAGCACCTTCACCTTGATGGGGCTCTCACTAACTCCGGCTGTACCCTGTGGCATTTTACCTTTGCAGTCGGCAGGCATGTAGTCTTGGGCCTCTCTTTCCTGAGGTCTACATTTATTCAGGCGGAAGTACCGCTGGATAACCAGTGACGCATTTCTCAGGGTTTGATAGCGAATCCTGTTCTGTATCATCCTAGTCAGAGACTGAATTTTTATAGTTGCTCCTTTCATAATGAGGAACCTGTTTCGTACCATGCGGGTATGGTAGAATGATTGAAGAACACAGGCTGCTTTATTCCGGCGATTGAACTGACGAATTTTCATCCCTCTGTAGGCAGCCTGTAGGATGATAGTTGCGGCGCGTTTACGCCGATAATTTTCTCTTTCCCTTCTTCCTTGGATAAGAGCTTTGCAGTGCTTCTGAATTATTCTAATGCTTTTCTCCTTTTTCAAAATGTTAAGTTCCTCCACGAGAGAATTCTGTTTTGTGCATACATGTCGCAATTCTGTTCTCAGAGCGTCCATTTCTTCCTGGTGCTGGCTCTGAGTGTGCATCAGTGCTTCCTGCACTTCTAATTTTTCCTGAGTCAACTGTTTCTTTACTTTTTCTGCTTGGTCAGTCAAATCTGAATTTTCCAATTTCAGAGTCTCATTTTCTTGCTTTACAGTCTCTAACTCACTTAGGGCATTCTCATGGGTTTGCTTCAACATTCCCAGCTCTGTGTTCAGACCGTGGCCCTCCAGGCGTAAGTGTTGCACCTCTGTGCTGAGCGCATGAACCTCTTGTAGAGCCTTCCCATATTTCTGTTTTAGGATAGCAATCAATTTGTCAGACTTAATCTGTTTTTCATCCATGGTGACAATTACGGTGTTGGCCTTTTCCAGACTAGTCGTCACCTCTTCCAGCTCACTCCGTAAGAGAGACTCTGTTTTCTTCAAAGCCTCGTGCTCTTGTAAAGCTGGAAGTATACACCTCTGTAACTCGGCGTTCGCTTCTCGCTCCTTGTTCCAACATTCTCGCACCTTATTGTTAGATTCTTGCTCCTTCTTTCAACATTCTCGCTCCTTCATCAATCCCTGCCGCAGGACTTCATAATCATGGCGGGCAGCTTGGAGTGCAGAAACCAAAGCCTCTTTATCCTGGTTCAAGGATTCAGCTTTCCTTTGCTCCTCCTTTTCCTTTGCCACTGTTCCCGTGACAATTTTGCCGGTCACTCCGGTCTGCAGCCCATCTCGGCGCCTTTCTGACGCATGTCCTGACAGCGCAGGTTCAAGTGGCTCGGTCACTTCCCCTGTGACTTGAGGAACAGTTTTCTTTTTCTTCTTTCTTTTTGCTTTATTAGCTCCAGAGATATCAGTGGTACTGGGCACACACTCACTGGTAGCTTCCACATCTTGCTTGCACTCACAGGGCGTTGCTTGCTTTTGCAGCTGTTTGTCTTTGAAAATTTTGGGGCACACATCTTCCATGTGACCTACTTTATGACAGGCCCAGCATACTAAATTCATCTGTGGGTACGGCTCTCCTCCAGGGGCCACATACGAGTCGTCATCATCATCATATGGCCTGAAGGGACACTGTTTTTCATGATTATGTATATTACAAAACAAACATTTCACGTCGGCCATTTTAGAAACCCGGCAGGGACAATTTGCTAGCTGCAATTTCACTCACTTCAGCAACTTGCATACAGCACTTGCTAGCTGCAAATTCACTCACTTCAGCAAAAGGCATTAGCTTTACAAACAGCACTTGCTAGATGCAATTTTTTTTTTTTTTCCTTCAGCAAAACATTTTGGTTTTCTGTTTGGGTTCAGGGTGCTATTGCATCCACACTTCGCACATTCTCTGTGTATGCTAGAAGCACAACTGATATACACAGTGGGACAGACTTCACTCATAGCATCTGTACTTTAGTTCAGCTCGGCGGCCATTTTAAACCCCCGCATTTATTTGCAAACCCACAGACTTTTTAGTGTCGACCCGCATTCTCCACCATATGTGACAAACGCCCCTCTTTTGTAGCGCTGACGTCTGTCTGGGTTCTTCCCGACACAGTCTTCTAGGGTTAATTATACAACAAACAGGATCATGCAAAGTATTATGCTGCTTAACTCAGGCTTCTGCCTGCTTTATTTTCATCCAAGTAAGGTACTGCAGCTTTAACATGTGAAGGTTAGAGGTACTCAGATACTTTCATTCAGCAGTTCACATATTTCAGTGTTACAATATTTCCCACACTGTTATTTCAAGAAATAAAACCAAAATCATATAAGCAAAATCCTATCCCTTTCAGGGATCTAACTACACATCAGAATCAGTCTCTCTAACAGCTGCTGGCCAACTAAACTGGTTCCCCAGCTTAAAACAATGCTCTCTCATTTAGGGTCACAAGATACAGCACAGTCTTTTAGCAACAGCAGTAACCATTTGTTTTGTCTTATCTGTTTGTGGCGTCCGGGCAAATCCTCTGGTACTGTGATACGTGGAGGGACCGTCAACCCCGATACTGGATGCAGGGGAGCAGCGACACCCCCAGCCTCCAGGCTCTAAGGAGAGAGAGTGAAATGCAAACCTCTCTGCTCTAAATACCTGTGCATGTGATTAGAAGAGCAGGTGAGGGAGAACTAGAGCCATTGTAATCTGTGGTCTGGATTTTCCATCCAGCTGCCTGAGTTAATGGGAAGCTGTGGAACGGATCATTTGTAACTATTCCTGCATTTTCTGACCTAAAATGGGGCAGAAAGCTGCCTAACATCTTTGGACTATGTCACAATATATATATATATATATATATATATATATATATATATATATATATATATATATATATATATATATATATATATATATATATAATATGACTTGGGCTGATGAATAGCCTGGGTAGCCACCCAGTCAAAAGGGGCTGGAATAGAAGGATACATATATGCCAAAGTGGAGCAAGTTTTATTGGGCTTACTATGTCTCTGATGTTGATTTTTTGTTGTGTTTAAAGCGACAGGCACAATAAAGCCTTGTTTTAATTTCACCTTAAAACAGTCTCCATTATATACCTCTGCACATGTCCTCCTACATATGGTGTCAGAAGTGGGATGAGAGGTGGCCTTTGAAGTTTAAAGGGCCGGAGATTGCCTGTGGAATTTTTTTTTTGTGCCTTTGCCTGCATACAGTCTTGCAAACAAACCTGAGCAACAAAAACAAAGATTCACCTGCAGCAGAGATCAGAATTAAAGGGGCTTTGCCTTCCAGCAGTAGTCAGGGTTCAAGAAGTGAGTTAGCGCTCCAGAGGAGCTAGGCTTTATTGTTTTCGTTAAAAAAAAAAAAGTAAAGACTGCCACACCGCATAGGACTACCAGCTGTGAATGGAGTATATGCAGCAAAGTGTGAAAATTGATGCAAGACTGTGCTGAAGCAGGGGAATTTTCAGCAAACAAATGCTGAGTGTCAAATTGCCCTACAGGGGAAAAAGAGATTGCTGAACTGTGTAAAAGGTATTCCAAAGCCAATTGCTGAGTGTTGAGTTACCCTGCCGGGAGTGAAAGAAATATTCCACTGCAAAGAATGTTTTTTTTTCTGCAAGTAAAAAAAAAAAAAAGTCTGCCTGTGTATCTTGGGACAGTGAATGCCATAATACCCAAAGATGAGACTGAAAATTACTGAACTCAAGCAGAAAACCAAATTCTGTTGCTGAAGCGGAGGGATTGCACATAGCAAGTAAATAGTGTAAAGCAAATGCCTTTGCTGAAGCCAGAAAATGGGCAGCTAGCAAGCATTGTATTTAAAGAAATAGAACCCTGGGAATTTAAAATGGCCACCCAGCTGAAGTCAAATACAGACTCTGTAAAAATAGGGAAGAAAATTTGTTCCTGGTGTAAAGAACCCCACCACACGGAGCAGTGTCCCTTCAGGCCTTATTCAGACGTTGAGAATGAATGCATGCACAGTAATGCTAATGTTGTAAAACTTACCAAAGGGAAGGAAAAGTCTACTGAGAGGCCTGTGAGAGCTACGACCTCTACACGCAAAATATGCCCACCTGTAGGACTACAACTACAGGCAGTACTCGGTTATCCGACACAATGCGTTACTCAAAATGGCGTTGTAAAGCGAAACATTGTAAAGCGAAACACGCTTTCCCATAGGAACACTGTTTAAATGAAAGGTTCCATCCTGAAGGCATTTTTAACACTAAAATACACCAAATATTTTATGCAGGCAATAAGATATGCAGCACACACATAAATTATATAGTGTACAGGCATACCCCGGTTTAAGGACACTCACTTTAAGTACACTCGCGAGTAAGTACATCTCGCTCAATAGGCAAACGGCAGCTCACGCATGCGCCTGTCAGCACTTCCTGAACAGCAATACCGGCTCCCTACCTGTACCGAAGCTGTGCGCAAGCGGGGAGACTATAGAGCCTGTTACAAATGTGTTATTTACATCAGTTATGCACGTATATGACGATTGCAGTACAGTACATGCATCGATAAGTGGGGGAAAGGTAGTGCTTCACTTTAAGTACATTTTCACTTTACATACATGCTCCGGTCCCATTGCGTACGTTAATGCGGGGTATGCCTGTATATACTCTATTATATATATAATATAACATAATAAATAATATATAATATAGTATAATATAATATTATATAGTATAAAATTATATATATACGCTCTTACGACGCTTTGCAACGTTATTTATGTGAATGTGTATATATATATAGACACATACACAACGTTGCAAAGCGTTGTAAGAGCGTTGGATAAGCCATTTTGGCATTGTAAAAATGAATATAGGTATGCATTGCACAGCGTTGGATAAGCCATTCGTTGTAAAGCGAAGCGTTGTAAAACAAGGACTGCCTGTATTTGGGGTTCTAGCGAATACAGTGACAACAGCTGCAATAGCGCCTCCTGAGGTCAGGAAGAAAAATATACCTGATGGCCCCAAAATGGAGGACAAAATACAGCGTTCCTGTAATGAACCCTACCCCACAGAAGAGTGGCCCTTCCAGTCCGATGAGGAGGAAGACATCTCTTATGGGGGACCCAAACCGAGTCACACCCACAAAACACCCCAAGAATGGTGGGGGTGCCTGAACTCGGTACGAACCGAAAAGACCGCTCCCTATGATGACGAATATGATCGGCAGGAGAAAGAGCGGGAGCAGTGGATCACCGAATATTTCCATCAGCTATTACAGTTGCAAGAAAAGCCAGGTGGATCCAGTGATGCTGCTAAAATTTCAAATGAAGATGGAGACCCCAGTATCCCTGAGGGGACGGTGTCATCCAAAACAAAAAGGCAAAAAAAGAAAAGCGGTTCTTCACTTACCGTGGAAGGAACAGACACATCTGCAGATCTTGCGGAGGAAAAGAGGGTCCGAAATGCCCTGCAGCCTAGAGAAAATGGAGAAGTCGTCCCGCGGATGACCGAATATCCAGAGGGCCCAAGGTAGAAGTCATGTACCCCAAAGAAGTGTCTGTCCAGTGCTAATAGTGAAAAAACTTCAACCAACCATCCCAGGGAAGCGGAGCCGGAACCGGTGAGTGACGATCCCTTGACCAGCCCTGGGGATGCCCTGAAGGTTGCCAGGCGTGACTGTGATCGGCTACGGGAAAATAACGTGAAGCTACAGAAAAATGTGCTCACAATGTACTCTTTGGCCAGGACAGAATTGGACGATCTCAAGACTGAGCTAGACACTGCAAACTCTACTATTACCGCCATGGATGAAAAGCAGAGCCAATCTGATAAAATGATGGCTAAGCTGAAGTGGAAGTATGAGGAGGCACTGAAGCAGATGACAGTCTTCCAGCAAGAGATGCACACTCTTCGCCTAGAGCTGAATGCCTCACAACAGGAGTTCAACAGTGTCCGGACAGAGGTAGACGTATCTCAGAAGGAGGTTCATACACTCCGCAGAGCACTGGATGCCTCACATCATGAGATCAACAGCGGCCGCAAAGAACTGGAAGTCTCCAGAAAGGAACTTCACAGTCTCACTGAGGAGCTGGACATTTCAAAGAAAACTATCCTACATCTTAACTTAGATCTCAAAGTCTCTCAGAAGGAGCTTCAGAGCCTAAACCTGGAGATGGAAGTCTCACGCCAGGAGACAGCCCGCCTCCAAGCAGATGTGCAAAAATGGAAGGTGGACTGCAAGGAGGCCCTGAATAGTACAGAGACTGGAAAAAGAGAAAATTTAAGATTAAAAAAAGAAAATTCTGAGTTGACAGAACACGTCAAGGAAATGTTTGAAGCAGAGCACCGACTGCAGAACCAACTGCAAGGTCTGCGTACGCACCTCCAGTATGCTGAGGAGAAGCAGCAAACGCTGCAGGAAGAAAAGCTACAGGCTGCTAAAGAGGTACAAGCGCTGCATGAACGTCCGAATACCCAGTACGTCCCCACAGAGCAGTATGAGGAGCTAAAGGCCACGCTGCATGTCACCAGAGCATCATTGGAGGCGGAGCTTCGATACCAGGTTACTCTGTATGAGAGGGAGCGTGAGAAGGCTCAGAAACTGGAGCAAGAGCTGGAGAGACAGAGAGACTGTTCCATTCCCTTGAGTCAGTACACCAAGGAGAAAACAGACGCAGCGGCAACCTTGACGACAAAAATTACAGAGCTCCAGAATATGAAGGAGACACTGATACAGACTCAGATAAAGCAAAGTGCGCAGATAAATTTTCTGAGAAGAGACTTGCAAGACGCACTCAAACAGATTGAGACTCTGCAGACCAGTAACTTACAGATTCCTCCAAAACGGAAAAAGGTATTGGCTCTGCCCAAGCACCGGTATCTCACAGTAACTAATGCCCGTGAGGACAAGGGTACAGTGAGAATTGGGGACTCCACGCACCTTCAAAACAAGATTACGAAGTTTGAGCCACCTAAGAAAGCACTAGCCAAACCTACAGCTGCCCAACAGGCAACAAACAGAGGTAGGAGTGCATAATCAAAGCCAGAAGAATCCTTAGCTGAGGAAGCTGAAAAGATAGGACGTTCTCTGGAAAGGGAGGTGGAGGTGCAACTCAGTCCCAAAGAAGCTGAACTGGCGACTCCATTGTGTGGAGGAGGTGCAGAAAGACCGCTTCAAGAGCGGAAAACTCTAAGGGCTAGTCTTAACTGCTCTACAACTGTTACCATACAGTTTATCTACAAAAAGAGGAGCGCCTGACGCAACGGAAATCTCATGACCACGCACGCGATAAAAAGACTTTACTTGGAAAAAGTCCTCCTCGAGCAACTGAGGAGTGCTGATCTCAAGCACCTTCGGGAGGAGACAAAAATAAACTGGAGAAAGGGCTCCAATCCCAGCGGGACAGAGGGTTCTCTTCCTCCATCCACTCTCATTCAAGTCACAGAAAGATCTCGAATGAGAGTGGAAGGATGGGCTTTGGCCGTGGTAAGCCCGAGCTTCCCACAAACAGGGGAGGTATGTAACAGGGGACTTATTCCTGTTCACAAATGTGCCTCTAATCCAGCAGTGTGGTGGTTAACTGCTGGTAGGCAATTAACTAACACCACCTGGATGATTGCAGGTGGTAGAAAAAGCCTGCCTTTGAGACAGGAAGAGAGACTCCTTAGCTCACGTGTGAGCTGAACAAGGAAACAGAGCAGAGGTTCTTGAGTCTCCCAGGAGAGACTGACCAAGAGAACACAGATCTCTGGAGCTGACAAATAAGACTTCTAAACCTGGATGCTGATAATCCGGAGAAAAGGCAGCAACCCTGGAAACAGATAAGACTTTATTTTCCATTGACTGTTGTCTGATATATAAATAAAACTTGCTCCACTTTGGCATATATGTATCCTTCTATTCCAGCCCCTTTTAACTGGGTGGCTACCCAGGCTATTCATCAGCCCAAGTCATATAGATCTATATATATATATATATATAGATCTATATGACTTGGGCTGATGAATAGCCTGGGTAGCCACCCAGTTAAAAGGGGCTGGAATAGAAGGATACATATATGCCAAAGTGGAGCAAGTTTTATTGGGCTCACTATTTCTCTGATGTTGATTTTTGCAGTGTTTAAAGCGACAGGCACAATAAAGCCTTGTTTTAATTTCACCTTAAAACAGTCTCCATTATGTACCTCTGCACATGTCCTCCTACAGGGCGACACGTTCTTCCCAGTGCGCACCATGTTCTTCCACACGACAAAGACGGTTGAAAACATGTTCTTGGAAGCCAACCATGATACGTTGCAAGTCATTAATCGTCCGAGCGTGGGTCAGGTCTGTTCCGGCGGGATCCATGGTAGGGCCTGTTTATTCTGTCAATTGTTGATCTCCACAAATAGCATAAAATCCCATGGTGCATAGGGAATAAGGGATACAGGAGCACAAAAATCTAGTCGGGATAGCAATCCAGACTAGAACAGAAACCCACAATGGGGGCAACAAAAAAAAGGTGGGACAATGTATAATCCCAAAATGATAGCCTAAAGTGCCCAACGACGCAAAACAAAAAAAGATTTATTCAGGAACAATAAAGAATATAACCATAAATGTAGGGTATACATACAAATGTATTTACAATTGGGTGGGGGTGACACAGTGTTTAAAGAAGGTAAATGGGGCTCCTCTAAGGCCCACCATGGTACCCCAAATACGTGGGAGAGCTAATCCCCAAATCTGTATGGTATAGGATATGGAGTATGTCCAAATAACATATACACAGGGTTCCTATGACTGAGCTCTGATGATAAACTGAAAGGATGCTGGTAGCTTTAAATCACACTGTGAGTATACAGTTAGGTCCGGAGTTATTTGGACACTGACACAATTTTCATAATTTTGGCTCTGTACGCCACCACAATGGATATGAAATGAAACAACCGAGATGCAATAGAAGTGCAGACTTTCAGCTTTAATTCAAGGGGTTGAACAAAAATATTGTATGAAACGTTTAGGAATTGCAACCATTTTCATACACAGTCCCCTTATTTCAGGGGCTCAAATGTAATTGGACAAATTAACACAATCATAAATAAAATGTTCATTTTTAATACTTTATCAAGAATCCTTTGCAGGCAATGACTGTTTGAAGTCTGGAACGCATGGACCTCACCAAACGCTGGGTTTCCTTCTTTGTGATGCTTTGCCAGGCCTTTACTACAGCTGTCTTCAGTTGTTGTTTGTTCGTGGGTCTTTCTGCCTTAAGTTTTGTCTTCAGCAAGTGAAATGCATGCTCGATCGGGTTGAGATCAGGTGATTGACTCGGCCATTGCAGAATATTCCACATCTTTGCCTTAAAAAACTCCTGGGTTGCTTTCGCAGTATGTTTTGGGTCATTGTCCATCTGTAAAGTGAAGCGCCGTCCAATCAACTTCGCTGAATTTGGCTGAATCTGAGTAGACAATATATCCCTATACACTTCAGAATTTATCCGGCTGCTTCTGTCTTCTGTCACATCATCAATAAACACTAGTGACCCAGTGCCATTGGAAGCCTTGCATGCCCACAATCACACTGCCTCCACTGTTTTCTACAGATGATGTGGTATGCTTCGGATCATGAGCCGTTACAAGGCTTCTCCATACTTTTTTCTTCTTATCATTCTGTTACAGGTTGATCTTAGTTTCATCTGTCCAAAGAATGCTGATCCAGAAAAGGGCTGGCTTTTTTAGATATTGTTTGCAAAGTCTATTCTGGCCTTTCTATTCTTGAGGCTTATGAATGGTTTGCACCTTGTGGCGAACCCTCTGTATTTGCTCTCGTGAAGTCTTCTCTTTATGGTAGATTTGGATAATGATATGCCTACATCCTGGAGAGTGTTCTTCACTTGGCTGGATGTTGTGAATGGGTTTTTCTTTACCATGGAAAGGATCCTACGATCATCCACCACTGTTGTCTTCCGTGGACATCCAGGCCTTTTTGTGTTACAGAGCTCACCAGTGCGTTCTTTTTTTCTCAGAATGTACCAGACTGTTGATTTGGCCACTCCTAATGTTCCTGCTATCTCTCTGGTGGGTTTTCTTTTTTTTTGCAGCCTAAGGATGCCCTGTTTCACTTGCATTGAGAGCTCATTTGACCGCATGTTGTGGGTTCACAGCAACAGCTTCCAAATGTGAATGCCACATCTGGAATCAACTCCAGACCTTTTACCTGCTTACTGTAATTGATGATGAAATAACGAAGGAATAGCCTACACCTCTCCATGAAACAGCTTTTGAGTCAATTGTCCAATTACTTTTGGTCCCTTGAAAAAGAGGGGGCTACATATTAAAGAGATGCAATTCCTAAACCCTTCCTCCAATTTGGATGTGAATACCCTCAAATTAAAGCTGATAGACTGCACTTTAAACCCATATTCATTATTTAACTGTAACTTGAACTTATTTTGATACACAGCCGAAATAACAAAACTTGTATCAGTGTCCAATTATTTCCGGACCTAACTGTATAAGTTGTGGTACATACTCATACAAGAACATACATATAGCAACATCACCCAAACATATAGTTAAGATGTCAATTCAAAGAATACCATTGCAGTGGCAACAAAGTATGCGATCATGGAAAGTGTGTCTGAGTAAACAATCCTAAAACAGACAAAGCATGAAAGCAGCTCTGGCAGTATATATGTATATGACTAAAGACGCTGGGGAATTGTTGATGTTTGGCTGGAATAGATCCCAGTGGCAGGAACAGCAGGGAGTGTGGTCAGGGTCACAAGCAGAGGTCGGAGGCAGGCGGCAGATAGCGTGGTCGGGGTCACAAACGGAGGTCGGAGGAAGGCGGCATATAGTGTGGTCAGGGTCACAAGCAGAGGTCAGCAACGAGGAGACTGGAACAGGATAATAGCAATAGCAACAGCAGTAAACACAAGAACCTAGCAGGAGCTGAGGAACCAGTATAAACAGGCACTGACAGACAGGAAGAAGTTTATATAGGCAGGATGAGAGTAGAGCACAGGTTCAGAGGTGTCAGGTTAGAGGGTCTGGAATGTTCCTTGACAGAGCTAGCAGAGCAGCAGCAATCCCAGTGGACAAGTATGTGTATATACTCTATTGCTGTTTGTCTCACCTGGTATTCTAGGTACTTTTCCAGCATAGGATTGCTATCTGCCAGTTGTTTCTCTATATCTTTAATATCTTGTGTCTCACCTTTTTTAACGTCTATGTGTTCCCGGTGACAGATATTTTGATGTTCCAAAAAACGTTTTTCTGTCTCATCTGTCGGATCACTGACCACTTGAATGGGTTGTCCAGGGACACAGGCTGATTGTGTTATAACCATAATTGGTTGTTCACCCAACTGAAGAGCCTCCTCCCTCCACTCATCTTCCTCCATACTTTCAGACCCCAGTCGAGCATCGGGGACATGTTTGGTGAGGCTGAAAAAGGGGACTCATGCCGTGAAGCTTCCGATGAGGCACCTGGTCAATCAAAAGTAGGACAAGGTCAGTTAATGTCGGCAGACAAGATGTGGTTAGCTCTGCATGAGATAAGAAATAACTGTTACATGGCTTATGCTTTTTGGACAGTTAAATAGGTCATTATAATGTTAGAGAAGCTATTTGGCAGAACCAAAAAGGCGTCAAGCTTAAATTTAGTGCAAGATCACTCAAACACCACCAAGACCACTAACATCCACGTGGTCTAGGTAATTTTGCTGTGACCAAGTCGCCACCGTCGTTTAGCCGCCACTCACCTCACCGCAGGGACATCTCGCTGCCGGCCGTTAAGCCGTGAAGGTAAGTCGCTAACAGTACTTCTTACCCTAAAACCCCTTAAGTTAACTTACCTTATTGTCGAAACGGCCGGCGGCTGTGTCCAGCGGCGAAGCGGCTGCAGTGAAGGGTCCCTCAAAGGCAAAATTCCTGTGGCAACTTGGTCATGTCCAAATGTCCGATTCCGCATCCACGAGCTCTGGCCGATACACCATACAGACATGTGTAGCCTCAATAAAGCAAATGTTTAGTAAAACAGGCAAATTAAAGCCTACAGAGACTGTGGGTGTGGGGGGGGGGGGGGAGAGAAGGAAGGTGGAGAACAAGAGAGAGAAGGGGTGGGGTGGGGGGGAGAGGATGAAGGTGGATAGAGAGAGGGGGGAAAGAAGAAAGAGGGAGGAGAGAGAGTGGGTCGAAAGAGAGAGAGAGAAGAGAGAGAGAAGGGAGAGAGGGTGGGAGAGGGGGAAGAGATGGGAGAGGGGGAGAGGAAGGATAGAGAGTTGGTGGAAAGAGAGAGAGAAGGGGGATAGAGGGGGAAGAGACAAGGAAGAGGGGGGAGAGAGTAGGAAGAGGATGGAGAGAGAAGGAAGAGGATGGAGAGAGAGGGAAGAGGATGGAGAGAGTGTGATGTTGGCATGCTATTTGTGAGTGTGACTTGCCTTCTGGAACTCTTTTAGCCTCCTGAATCATTCTTCTCCATGATAAGTGTGACATGTAGGAAAGTAGACGTGACGCTTTGTAAATGGACGGTTATTTTCTGGCCAGTAATTTTATTGGCAATGAACGATGTTTGTGTTCTCATTCTTCATACGTGTGAAAGTATTACTTGTTACTTGGGTAAAGAGAAGAGAATGTATACGTATAGTGTTTTGACTGTATGGGACACTAATGACCTGAAACGTTTCATGTACGTAGATATAACTCAGTTTGATTTTGTACGTGTAAATATGATTAAACTTGTTAAGAAATGAGCCCCCAAAACTATAAGCGACACTTTTTTTTTTTTTTTTAACATTGGTGTTGACAATATACATGGCTGTGCTCAGGCTCTCATACCCTGTCAGGGTGCTGGGTGCTGAGCGTAGATGGAACAACGAAGGACGCCGGGAACTTTTATAGTGTAAACAAGAGCTTTATTGACAGCCGTTGATAGTGCTCTTCACATAAAAATATTCTTTCGTTACACACACAAACTGGTGACAATTCAGTGTTTGTGCAATGCTCTTTCCCTAGATAACGCTCACTCGTTTTACTCTAGGAGATACTTATACTTCTTAGTTTTCGTGTTGGCTTCTGGGATTAGCCCTGCTCTCTCTCATTGGGGTCAGTATCCCGGTGCTGAATGCTGGACACTAGGTCTGAGTTAGCTGCGGACCTCCCTGTTTGGCCGATCAGACAATGCCCCAGGGCTACTACTGGGAGAGCAGCATTGGGACATATGCTTCCTCTTGGCAAATCTAGCGGGCGGGGGGGGGGGTGGTGTGTGTGTGTGTGTGTGTGTGTGTGTGTGTGTGTGTGTGTGTGTGTGTGTGTGTGTGTGTGTGTGTGTGTGTGTGTGTGTGTGTGTGTGTGTGTGTGTGTGTGTGTGTGTGTGTGTGTGTGTGTGTGTGTGTGTGTGTGTGTGTGTGTGTGTGTGTGTGTGTGTGTGTGTGTGTGTGTGTGTGTGTGTGTGTGTTTCAGATCGAGGCTTGGTATGGTTTCAGATCGAGGCTTGGTATGGTTTCAGAGCGAGGCTTGGTATGGTTTCAGAGCGAGGCTTGGTATGGTTTCAGAGCGAGACTTGGTATGGTTTCAGAGCGAGACTTGGTATGGTTTCAGAGCGAGGCTTGGTCTGTGTTGGACTCCTCGGCTTCCGTATTGTTTTTCTGACTGTCAGTTTGTGTTGGCGGCGCCAAAGAACCCGGAGCCGGTTCCTGGAAGAAGACGGGGTATCGTCAAGCGTCACCATGTCCAGCAAGAAGGCCGGCACACCGATTCGGGACCGCTCGGTGACCCCGGACGATCAAGAGAACAACACCGGCGGTGGCTTCGGCGATGGAGACAATGTGAACCGGCGGGAGATCCGGCATCGGTACCGGGAGCTCATTCACGGCGTGCAGCGTGAGCGGGGGGGGATTTATTTGCAGACATACAGTTCCACCTCCCTTATTTAAAAGATGCAATCACTTGTAGGAGCACAGTGTACTAATGGCAGTGACATGTTTAAGGGGTCAGTCCCTCCTAGGGGCACAGTGTACTGATGGCAGTGACATGTTTATGGGGTCAGTCCCTCCTAGGGGCACAGTGTACTGATGGCAGTGACATGTTTAAGGGGTGAGTCCCTCCTAGGGGCACAGTGTACTGATGGCAGTGACATGTTTAAGGGGTGAGTCCCTCCTAGGGGCACAGTGTACTGATGGCAGTGACGTGGGTAACGGGTCTGGTGATCGATGCCTTCTTTACCGAAATCTGACACACAAGTATCCATATTTTTTTTTTTTAATGTTATTATGTAAATCTGATGAGCTGATGCTAGGGAGAGGTGTGATGCTCCATGGCTTCTCTCTTTTGTCTGTCATAGTGCTGAGTTTGCGCAGGCAAACTCTAATAATCACAGGGTGGCATAAGGGTAAGCAAAACACTTGAATGACAAACCGTTCCCCTTTCAGAGGCCCAATAGAAATTATATTTGTTATACATTTCCAGAGAAACAGTATAAGCAAGATATTTTCTTTTAGCAAACTACTTTTTGGGTGTGGGATAGCACCTTTAACGCTTTCACTGCCAGCAGAGTCTTCACTGCGTTGCTTTGCAATATAAAATATATTCACTTTTCTAAATAAGGTCCCAATACTTAAATATTTGAATTACTGCCCGGGTCACTACTAATACTTTTATTTAAATTATCTTTGACGTTGGTTATGTATCAACATGTGTGGTTTTCATCAGATCTTTTCACTTCTGTTATTTCTCAGGTCGCCCTTATTGGGAGGATGTTGCCCTCCTTTGATAGGACAGAAGATCCTTTTTATGATATTTGGGTCCTCTAGCTGATTATTCATGATCCTGTAATCATACTGCTATAGTCTGTCAGTGGTGGTCAACTCGAGTACTCAAGGGCCACCAACAGATCAGGTTTTCAGGATATGCCTGCTTCAGCACAGGTGTCTGTCAGAATGATTGAGCCACTTGTGCTGAAGCAGGGATATCCTGCAAACCTCACCTGTTGGTGGCCCTTGAGGACTGGAGTTGGCTACCCCTGGTCTAAGTACTAGGCAGTGGCAATAAATATTTAATCTGGTTTGTTTCCCAACAATGAGGGCACATTTTACAATTCTTGAATGAAACTTGGCATTTCTTACCTCTTACAGTCCGACATTGTATGGAGTTTTCATCTGCATTGTGCATGTGCTTTTCTATGTAAATGCTTTCACTGTATGGCACTGTTTTCTGATGTGACATCTATATTCTGTCTGGTTTATACACCTGGTATTCAGTATGCCATCTTTCAGTGATCTGATTGTATGCATGATCTAGTTGGGACAGGGACCAGTCAATAAGGTTTCACACATGATAGGTGATGAAGACAAACACAAAATAAACTAATGCTACACAGTGCTGGAAATAAAACTAGAAAAGATGTGTTGGTACATTAAATGTATTATACAGAATTTCTTGCTGTTAATTATTTTTTCTCATTCCCAGTGATTTTCGGTAATCCATTATTGACTTTGCTGACTCGTGGTCACTGGAAGCTTGTAATAATATTTTATAATATTATTATTATTATTAGAGTTGAAGGATCAATGCTAATATCACTGCCCTTGAATTGGATGAACCCAGTTCGAATCCCTAGTGACTGCTCTCCTTGTGACCTTGGGCAAGTCACTTAATCTCCCTTTGCCTAAAAATTTGATAGAAAGATCATTGTGCTTTCGAAAATTCTGTTTTCACTGGTAGCGCCATATAAGTATAAAATCATATAATTTTCCAATGGTGTTCCTTAATGACTGTGATTGAGCATCAGTAGCGTATTGCTTTTAAATGTGTGCTCTTGGATGATAACATGCTTCCTGTGCAGATAACCGAGAGGACATGCTGAGCTCCAGAAGTAACAAACTAACAGAAGCTCTTGAAGAGGCCAGCAAAATCTTCTCCGGAGGCAAGTGACCAAATCCAGTCTGTCAAATGATAGCATAGTAACTGTATATTAGGCTGTGTACCTTGTGTCCACAATGTTAAATCATGTTCACCTCCTGGGAATGTGGATCTGTAGGCCGAGAGACTTCTACCTTAACAGTGAAATGATTTTGAGATCTTTCTTTCCCAGTGTACCTTGTCCATACTTTATTTTCCCCACACTTGAATGTGTATCTTCATATTCTATGGCTTGAATAAAATATGTTAATACTAAAGTTCGAATATGGAATTAAAGTCTCTTTTTTTATCAACCATTGTGACAAGTAAATATACCCAGAATTGCATCTATCTCCTGTACCTGATGGTGACGTAGCGAAAGCAAGACACCAGGGTTGTGGATGTGTAAGCTGAAGTCCTTTCTCTCTCCTCATTCAGTATGTCGTGCGAGAGAAGCGGTGCTTGATGCTCAATTCCTCGTTTTGGCATCAAACCTTGGGAAGGAGAAAGCCAACCAGCTTCATGCAGATATGACCGTGTTTGATCCAACATCATTTGCAGAAGATCTGGTATGTTGTATTTTGAGTGTTGCACAGGTACTTGGATTTTAAATGAATGGGCTGTGTCACGTACGGCCCACCTGAGAGCACGTGACCTGCACACGGGACGAGGGTTAATATACGCAAAGGTCCCTCAAATGAGTTAACATCTCACCTGAATCCGTTCCAATATACCACTGTCACGAACACCACACAAGTGAGCACGTGACTTAGATTACAGAAAAAAGTATTACAAGAACATACAATTACAATAAATGCAGAACAGTTTCTCAAAATAAAAAAGGAACATAAACAGAACACCCTGTACATTACCCTATGCCATAGGTTTTCCTCTAGAGAGGTCACTGGTTCAGGAACATGAGATTCACGTGTTTGGTTCAAACGCACCTCTGTTGAAATCCAATTTTCATAATCTTTGCTCAGATTTAAATATTCTTTCTTCCCATGAAAACCACATAAGCCCACCCCCTGTTGTAAATCAGCTGTGAGAAAAAAAACCTCCTACAAAATGACGTTTAAACTAACCCCAATATCTAAACGCACTCTTAACTTTCCATAACTAATACTTAGACACACGTGAGCTAGATCAATACATTCAGGCGCTCATGGCGGACGCAATGAGACCGTCTTAATCCTAAACCTGCGCGACACATGAATATCTGTTCCCCAGTACCTGCCAGACCTCCCGTATCTGGACCCCTTGCGCTCGTCGCCCTGTCACGAATGCAAATATCACAATTGTATACGTCCGCATCACTGTCAAGTCCCTGATTCCATATTTCATATCTTGGGATGGCATACGATAGGCCCACCCCCCCTGGCAATCCATAACCTCTTCCAGAGAATGCTTTGAAAAACCTTTGGTTTATGTCAGAGTCCCTGTCTGGCAGAACTTATGTCCTTATCTCTAGATAATATCAGGGTTTACCACTAGGCCTGCAGAAGGTGATAACATACCAAAAAACCCTCTCTTTCTACTTTTAGCACCCAACTTCAATCAAGCCCCTTTGAAGCTCCCACAGATTTATAACAAGTCAGAAACCCCAAATATTATATTTTTAAACCTAACTGGTAGCACCATTAACCCCAGAAGCACCAGATGGATTA
Organism: Ascaphus truei; assembly: GCF_040206685.1. NCBI lineage: Eukaryota > Metazoa > Chordata > Amphibia > Anura > Ascaphidae > Ascaphus > Ascaphus truei. Next base: position 55,196,124 of record NC_134490.1, on the reverse strand, counting down.
AAATATCTAACTATCTCATATTATCATGATAGGCTGTGTGGTTTCATCCAGCACGGGAAGGTGTCTTACGGCAGAAGAGTGCTTAATAATTATGGACCCTAATCTAAGCATGTATCCTTTCTTTCACTGTAGCTGTCATTCATGGGCATAAATCGTTTGGAAAGCGCAGAAAGTGACAGTGAAGATGAACACTGTGCCAGGGGATATTTGCCCGGAGATGCCTGGCAGAAACTGGGAACAGAAGCCGATAAATTCTTCAGAAGGACTCCAACCTTTCATTACATGTGAGTCCTGCCCTAGTGTCATCTCTATCCCAAATATATATATGCCGTTTAATAAAAGTATTAGTAATTGACTATACGAGTTCTTGGCTGGAGAAGGTTTAATGCTGGGAATGCTATGTAACCAGGCTGTTCTGTGGTTGTTCAGGTTAGGCTCATTCAACACCGAACCAGTTGTTCGGCAGAAGATTGAAAGACAGCGGAAGAACAACAAGATAGAGGAGAAGAGAGCTATGCCGGCACAGGTCTGTGGTTCTGATGGATCAATACATTTAACATCTATGGAACTTGCCTTGTGGTGCAGCTGAGGTTCTGTTGTTGTTGGCTGATACTTTAGTTGTAAACTTACCGAGCCCCGGGGCGCATGAAAGAACCTGTATTGTTAATTGTGTCACATTCCTTGGTGCCAGTACTTGGAGAATGTGAGCTATGAGACCGTGTTACATTTCTCATTTCATGCCGTTCTGCATTTGATCTCAAGTGCATTAATGCAGTGTCAAAAGTTAGCAGCTTGCTGGTGTTTTTATACCTTTTTTAGATCTGTTGCCTTGGTACAGTCTAGCAAACACCAAATGAGGTAGATTTTTCTTTGCCCAGTAGTCGGTTACAGCTATGGAGACCAATGTAAACTGTCTCTAAATTACATGGGCTGTGTACTGGGAATTATACATGGGGGAACATACATTAACAAAAGGCAAAAAAAACATGATCATGTAATCATATATATTGAAGCATTTTTTTAGTATTTTACTTTTGTCAGATCAGCATTTGAAGATCATAAAAATGGTAATTCCATTGCAAACACTGGAAGTGGTGGTTTCTCTAATATAAGTATGTTAATTTATTCTTTATCTAGTCTTGGTCAACTGCTGGTGGAGCAGTCCGTGAGCCTTTTACACGAGGCATCCTGCAGTAATAATCTTTGCAGTTTTCCTAACCCTCTGACAATCAGCATTTGTTCTACTGATGTAATTCCATTATCCCACTAGCTATTGCCCACCTATATTGGGGGGGGTGGGGGGGAGGAGGGGGTTGGAGGCGACCTAATGATTACATGTTGGCTTTAGTGAGGTAATTTGGCAAGGCACAGATTGGTCTTCAGACCCATAAACCCCCAAGTGTCAGCGTTGGTAGCTTTTTTTTAGTCACATAAGTGCAGATTTGTCACACACACACGGTGCTGCTGGGTCCTCTCTTTAATGTCTTCTTATTCAAATGTTTGGTTTTTAGTTGAACAAAATGGACGAGTCTCACCAAGAAGCCACAGAGAAGGAAGTCGAACGAATCCTGGGATTCCTGCAGACTTATTTCAAAGAAGACCGTAAGTAGTTAAGAGAAGGGCGCGGATCACGGCTAAGGAGAGCCTGGCTTCATGTCAGATAAACGATGTTAGCAGGTCACATCTCGGGGCTTCAAGAGGGAAGCGGGTGGGAATTATGGGCACCTGGATTTAACGCGCACAAATCTCTCATTTGTTTAATTTTTATATCATTACGTTTTATCGTTTCTGTGCTTGAAAACACTGCAAAAAGAAAACCTTCCATAACATGACTTTTTTGGTGCCCATCGGGACTTTATTTTGTTTTCACGTCCTTATTTTGCTTCATATCATATGAAACCAAAGCTGAACATATTGGGTGTAATTGGCCATATAAAGAAGCCCAACCTCTTTCACTGTGCTGGAGCTCTGGGCTCTGATTCCACGCTGCTTATTGTGTGTGTTCAACACTTTGTCCCTTCTCCTCTGTAGCGGACACCCCCATCTCCTTCTTTGATTTTGTGATTGATCCAACCTCTTTTGCTCGCACAGTTGAGAACATCTTTCATGTCTCCTTTATAATAAGGGTGAGTGCCTATGTATCATTTGTATGTCTATAGCGCCCTTGATGCAGGCAGCGCTTTTATAAGAGAAGCCGTACACTACAGGGAATTATAATACGATAAGTGCAGCAAACCTAAAATCAAGAAGAAAATCCCTGAC